>NC_141059.1:16726569-16751569 GCF_041138505.1 Cibotium barometz
ATTAGGGAAAGCTAAGATTTAATCAATGTTTGAATGGGATTAAGAGATTGCCATGCATTGCTTGTTCTCTTTATTAGTGTAGTGGATTTAAGGGATTGAGAGATTGATTAAGGTGTTTGAATGGTTGAATCGTCAAGTGGTGGCTCGTGTATGTGAGCTCTCCCTCAAGGGATAAGCCTTCATGCACTAATCGGGTCGAGTCCTCGGATTGACATTGTGTTTCTTAACACATTTGTTGATCGGTAGTACTCTATGAGTACTATATTGCACGGTAGAGAGAACCGCTCTACAATGGTGCCGCTGCCGGGGACCGAGTGCCTACATTAGTTGAGCACCATACACACACTACCACTCCTTGTTAAGATCCAATCAGTTGCAAAACCGTTGGATAGGAGAGCAGGCTTTGGGACTAATTTTGGTACTTATTTAAGACTAATTTGTTGTTAAATTCTCTTTATTGTCTTGCAAATTGAGTGCGATTGGCTAGCTAGGCCTCTCCCTTTGAGGTCAGGACAAGGATTCAACACACGGGAAGGATTGGAGGTAGGCGCTAAACCTGTCAATTTTAATTTGTGTGCGAAAGAGAGAGGCTTGATTTGCATTTCTGTCGTTCTGTTTGAGGATAATTTTTACAGTTTCAATTTTCTGCATGTTCATTTTATTTTCGGTTCTTAGCCTAGTTTTCCGCATCTTTAATTTTGTGCATTTTAGTTCTCTGTTAAACCTGCACCTGTAGAGAAACTGAAATCTGTACACACACATGAAGATTGAACATTTCGAATTCCCTGTAAATCTCACAGCTGCACAGTCATTGAGTTCCCTGCCACACGCATTGAATTCGCTGCAAATCTCACAGCTGCACAGTCATTGAGTTCACTGCACACGCATTGAGCACGCACTTCAAAAAAGAAAAAAAATAATAATAAAAGAAGGCAATTGTGCGTGAACAGCGCACCACGTAGACAGACCCACACACCGCACCATAAAGACCGCCACTGCACCGGATAAAGGGGTGCAAAATTTTTTTTTAAAAAAATTCATTTTCTGCCGCAAAAAATTGGGAGGTTTTCTAACTTTCCGAGAGGAGTTAGAAAACACCCATCGTCAAAATTTTGGTCCCGAAACCATTTTCCCATAGTGAGTTCAGTATGGGAAACTGGTAAATTTTAGGTGATTTTTGATCCTAAAAAATACACTATTTTTTTAGCCTAATGTGTTCGAGGGGGTTCAAAATGGGTTATGGCAAAGTTTGAGCCAACTTAAATTTTTTTGGATTTTTTTGAAAAAAAAAACCTTAAAATTTAACCTTATGCACTTGTGGTCGGGACGTCATATAGACACTGCCATAGGGTCTTGGGCACCTTCTAGAGTACCTACGCAGAAAAGTGGGACCCAATTGGTAGGAAATTTGGCAGATATTGTTGAAACCTTTTTCGAATCCCAATCTGATACCCTTTCGAGGACAACTAGCTCATTGTCTATGGACAATCTAGGGCCGTCAAATACTCATCCCTTAGCCCCAAATAGGACACCCACAAGATCTTTTAATCCATTTGAAGCCGACATCATGGGGTTACCACTTAATGTGAAACTTCAATATGCCTACACGAATGCTCAAGGAGCTGAGATCTTTAGGGATCCACAACAACGGTATCTCGTTAAGATTGCTGACTTTTTCTCAGAGCTTGATAGAGAACCTCTAGTCAATGAGACCAGGGTAATATGTACATGGGTGGAGATGGTGTTCGCTAACGAAGTCACCTATCATCCAGAGAATGTAGACAAATTAGGAGAGCTCTCTAAGAGTGAGTTCCTAGATTTATCAAAGCCTTCCGGAGCAAGGGAGTCTAGAGATGATTGGCTCATTGAGCCGGACATGCCTGGACCATCCAATGTCTAGTCCTCAAAGCCATCCATAGATGATTTACTTTTTGTAGATCTAAATTTGGAAAGGGACAGGAAAGGCAAGAGCAAAATGGATCAGGGGGCTGAGAATCAATGGGACTTTGTACGACAAATTCCAGTGACAAAGGTCTTTGAGGATGACCCACTTCAAGAGGTCTAAGGACTCTTTAGAAGGATATTATGCCACAACTAGATTGCCAGAGCTAGATCTTCCTCTAGCACTTGTGGTGGTAGTCGAGAAGCTTGCAGGATACAAGAACCGAATCATTGATAAATGGGCCAATGAATATCGAACCTTAGATTGGAAGGAGATTCGTGAGCTCACATGGAGAGGACAACCATTATTCATGGAAGTGCTCTCAACTAATACAGCTAAACCAGGAGAGACAGCCTTTCTTGGAGAAACTGTTGCTCCTCCCCTACGAGAGTTCACTAGAGAGGGACCCTCAACATCAAAGTGGACCACTGCAAGTAGCCCAACTCTAGCACCAAGATATTATCCTACACCAAAAGTGCGACCACAGATCACACCACAACAACGTTTCTCTCACTATGACAATCGGAGGGTAGGGGAGCCAACTCGCCTCCCATAAATGCACCTCCTGAAATGCGGGTAACAAGATCTTTGGAGGGGGTTGGTGAGGCAGGTAATAGGGGACCCACACCAATTTGGGATGCATATGGACCATCTTACCAAAGAGAGGAACTACTAAAAGTGAGAGGCCGTAGGCCCGATGATGAGTATTCAAGACGAGTAAGGCCATCAACTCTTCAGAAAAACTGGTAAAGAAGTACGAAGGGTCGGGAGATCCATATAACAATGTAGCAGCATTTAGGCAAGCAGTTCGAGCTGAGCAAGTGACTAACAAGCATACGCAAATTGAAGGATTTGGGCTCACTCTTGAGGAAAAGGCCCTTGCTTGGTTTCAGGCACTAGAGGCTTCAGACAAATCTTCTTTACAAGTTTTGGAAGAGAGATTCATTGCTGCTTTTTCCTTGATGGGGATTCAGCATGACACAGTAGCAAACATCTACTCTTTCAAGCAAGGCGAGACTGAGAGTGTTAGAGACAGTGTAAATAGGATGAAGCAGTACATTAATCGTTGCCCAGAAGATGAGAAGCGCACCCAGAGTCGATTAATCTCTCTCTTCTTAAAAGGACTCAAAAATTCAACATTGCACACACATCTCTATGCAAAGAAGCATACAAATTTCAATGAGTGTTGCCATGATGCTATGGATTTCACAAATAACTTCAAATTCCAAGATGGTACTGGCCCTGAGGTGCAACCTAGAGATCAGTGGGGTGATGACCAAAGTTCAGAGTCTAGCGTACTAGTAAATCCAGACTAGATAGCTAACCTAGTACTAAGGAGATTGGGACAAACCAACCTATCGCCCACCCATGTAGCCACAACAACAGCAGCAGCGAATGAGGAGTGTACTACCTACAGGTCCTCATCTTTGTGGAGCATGTGGCGATAACCATAAAACCGAAGAATGCAATACCTTTTCTCCTCTAGTCACAAACCAACCCACAAAGAAGTGGTGCCAGGCCTATGCTTGGAATTATACCCACACCACACAAGAATGTACTCGCATTGCAAGAATGAGACAAGAGCGTGAGCACCAAAGGGGTGCAGTGGCTCCACAAATGCATCAACAGTATACTAATTTTGAACGTAAGCCACCGATGGCACAAGAGCAAGCACGACCTGTACTTGGAGCTCAATCTCCTACTTCCGGGACTGCTCCTATGAGGTTTGTTGACTACGACAATTCAAATATGTGTAGAGACTTGGTAAACTCAAGCTATGTGGAGGAAGAATATTCATCATATTCATCCAAGGAAAATCTCTTTGAAAGTCCCGCATATCCAAGCCAAGCACTGGGAGGCTCAACCGGGGGAACAAAATTCTTTGATGTTGCTAGGCGGCTACCAACCTAGGACTCCAGGCCCCTCAGGTCAATGGCAGTAAAGGAAAGTAGAAGCCAAACTAATAGGCCCTTGTTATGAGTGCGGAGAACCCCATTGGGCTCGTGATTGTCCACATCGCCATGAAAAGATGCACGGGGGAAGAGAGCTTGAGCTCTTGCAAGCACACACACACACTCACAAAACCCTAATAGAGAACACACAAGGTGAGAGGCTGAAAATCTTCTTCTTCTCTACTCAACACTCAACACACCATATACAAGATAAGAGTACTCATAATATGAAAGGTACTCAAGCAATACATACACGGGTTCTCTATAGTGTGAACCCGACTAAATGAGCTGGCGCTATAACTATGCCAGTCTCTAGATTGGCTGTCACACAGCCTGTCATCCCACCGGCCACATATCACCCAAGATCTCACCAACCATGCCAGTGGTGTAAGTGTGGGGCCTATCCCCCACAGCGGGTCATCAGTGGCCACCGCCTCACTAGACGAGCTCGATATCTCAACACTCCCCCTCGAGCTCAACTCCATCTCATGTACACCAAGCGAAGCCCTGAATCTGCGGAGCTTCTCTGTACCCAATGCTTTGGTGAAGATGTCAGCTACCTGATCCTCTGTGCTGACATAAACAAGGTCAAGATCTCCTGCCAAGACCTTCTCTCTGACGAAGTGGTAGTGGACCTCTATATGCTTCGTACGAGCATGAAAGACTGGGTTCTTGGCCAACTGTATACTGCTAATGTTGTCACAGAAAATGACAACTTGTCTATCCACTGATAGACCCAAATCTGCAAGTAGCTTCCTCAACCAAGCTACCTCACATGCTGCCATAGCAGCTCCTCTGTACTTGGCCTTTGTACTCGATAGAGCAACCGTAGGCTGCTTCTTGCTGCTCCAAGTCACAGCAGCACTTCCCAAAGAAAACATGAATCCACTAGTAGATCTTCTATCTGAGATACTACCAGCCCAATCAGCATCTGTGTACCCATGTACACATATCTCTGTCCCAGTCTCATAGAATAGTCCACAATGCAAAGTAGACTTCACATACCTCAGTATGCGTCTCACTGCATCCAAATGCGATTTTCGTGGAACCTGCATAAACTGACTCACCAACCCAGCAGCATAGCTCAAATCTGGTATGGTGATCGTCATGTAGATCAAACTTTCTACTATGCTCCTGTACATAGTAGGATCCTCCAAGATCTCTCCTGAATCTGCACTCAACTTGCCATTCTGATCCAATGGCACAGAAATAGGCTTACAGCCTGTCATACCATACTTGGACAACATGTCTAAGCCATACTGTCTCTGCAGTAATCCAATACCATGTGGTGACCTAATCACCTCAATGCCCAAGAAATATCTGAGCTCCCCCACATCCTTCATCTCGAACTTCTATCTAAGCAAGATCTTTACATCAAAGATCTCTGCATCATGGTCCCCCGTAATGATCAAGTCATCTACATAGATGACAACAAGCACAACCCCTCTATCACCATGTCTCACATACAATAAAAAATCTGCATTGGCTACATGAAAGCCAATAGTGACAAGATATTTAGAAATCTTGTCAGACCATGCTCTTGGTGCTTGCTTTAAGCCATACAAGGCTTTCTTCAACCTGCAAACATGCTCGGGGTGACCCACATCCTCATAACTAGGTGGCTGCAACATATACACCTCTTCTTGCAAATCCCCATGCAAGAATGCATTCTTTACATCCATCTGATGTAAAGACCATTGCTTTGACGCAGCCACTGCTATCACAACTCTCACCGTTGCCATCTTGGCAACTGGGCTGAAAGTTTCCTCATAATCAATCCCATATGTCTGCGCATATCCTTTGGCTACCAATCTAGCCTTGTACCTGTTTATGCTTCCATCACTGTTATGTTTAACTTTGTACACCCACTTGCATCCACAATGGCTTTCTTGCCTTCAGGCAATTGCACTAAATCCCAAGTTTCATTTCCATATAGTGCATCCATCTCCTCATCCATAGCTTTCTCCCAACACACGTTTCCAATAGCCTCCTCAATGCATGTGGGCTCTACAACCTGCACAACCTTTGCCATATATGCATAGTGATGTGCCACATAACCATCATAGATAAATCTCTGCACAAGATTTTTCACTCTCCTAGATCTTCACAGCTTTTCATTCATGGCTTCCATAGCCTTCTTTACACCAGGTGTTCTCATAGCTGGGATCCCAAGCTCCTCATCAAGGCTCATATCTGAGCCACTAGACTCTCCATCAACATGAGAATGCCCTGCAGAAATGTCAGGCATACCAAGGGGCTCAACCACTTTCTCTTTTCCTTTACGCGATGTAGTAATCACATTTGCAGGACTGGTATTATGACGCAGCCTGCCACTCCATGGTCTATCAACAAACCCACTAGATGAGAACTCTCCTGGTCCACTCAAAGACTGTGATTGCTGACCTGCATTCTGTGCAACCACACTTCCACTCACATCAGCCCCAACAACTTCTTTCTCAGCAGCATACCAACTGCTCATCTCATCAAAGACAACATCCCTGCTTACCCTCAACTCATGTGTAGCAGGGTTATAACACCTGTATCCCTTTTGCTCAAGGGAATATCCAATAAACACACATTTTTCAGCTTTCGGATCCAGCTTAGTTCTTAGCTCATCTGGCACATGCACATATGCAATGCATCCAAAAACTTTCAGATGAGACAAATCTGGTTTTCTCCCAGTAAACCTCTCCTCTGGAGTTACATCATGTATGGCTGCAGTTGGAGTCCTGTTCATGATGTATACTGCTGTAGAAACAGCCTCAGCCCAATAGCAATGCGGCATATTCTTCTCTTCCATCAATGCTCGCGCAATTTCAGCAATGTGCCTGTTTTTCCGCTCAGCAACTCCATTTTGCTGCGGAGTGTATCTGCATGTAAACTGTCTCCGAATACCATACTTCTTTAAAAATTCAGAGAACTCATTGGAGAAGTACTCTCCCCCTCCATCTGACCTTAGGCACTTTACATATTTCCCTATTTGCTTTTCAACCAAAACTCTGAAATTCTGAAAGTGAGTGAACACCTCACTCTTCTCCTTCATGAAATATACCCACACTTTCCTTGTGTGGTCATCAATGAAAGTCACATAATACCTGCAGCCTCCCATAGATATGGTCTTCGTAGGACCCCATACATCTGAATGCACAACATCTAGTGCATTTCTGCTCACATATCTGTTACGTGGAAACACATGCATTGTTTGCTTCCCAAATTGGCATGCTTCACATATTTTTTGCATACCTTCCACTTTAAATTTTGGCAGCCCTGTCACAATTCCTTTTGTCTGCATAGACTTCAATCTCTGAACATTTACATGTCCAATCCTTTTATGCCATATGTCTGTGTCTGCAACAACTCCTGAACCATTTGCAAACATCGCAGCACTCATTTTAGGCATGTCTACATTTAATGTAAACATTCTGCCCACTCTGTTGCCTTTTGCAACCAACCTGCACTTGTCTTTGAAATCTTCAACATAACACCCATCAGGGTTAAACTGAACCTGCAAACCCTGCTCAATCATCTGGCCAACTGAAACCAGATTCTTTGTTATGTTCGGTACATGAAGTACATCTGCAAGGTACTTCACTTTGCCATCCTGCATAGACAATGGCACATCTCCAACGTGGGCAATTGGATGAGCAGTGTCATCCCCTGTTTCCACAAAACCTGGTCTTTTCGGGTTTTTCATCTCCTTGAACCACTCCCCATGACTTGTCATGTGGTTCGAAGCGCCTGAATCCACATACCATACATTATCTTTTTGTGCTACATCAACATTTTCAGACATGGCATTCACGACATGCTGCATAACAAACAACCTTTCGTTATCCTCATTATTTCTGCTTGAGGATGCATAGTTGTTTTGCTGCACTTTCCCATTTTGCATGTCAGCCTGCTTCTTATAACATTCTGCCTGCACATGTCCAGGCTTGCCACAATAATAGCATTCACGTGCATCATTATATTGCCTTTGCCAATTTCCACGGCCTCTTTGACTCCCCCTGCCTCTGAATTTGCCTCTTCCACCTGCGTGTTGTTGTTGTTGTTGATTCTGGGACTGTTGTTGTTGCTGCTCTGTTGCTGGCCATAATTCTGATTACCTGTTTGGCCACCTCCTTGACCGCGTCCACGGCCTCCTCTACCTCGTCCTCTTCCTGAACTCGTGTAGAAGGCCTGTTGCTCTGAACTGTTTTTGCTTTGTGAAGACTGTTGGTCTTCACCCAAGCTCTTCTCTTCGATAATCAGCATAGACACCAAATCTGTAAAGTTGGGAATGTTTTCTCGAGTCTGAATAGACGTCTTAAACGCCTTGTATTGTGGCCCAAGACCACGTAGACAGACTTCCACCTTGTCATCATCATCTACTGACACACCAATAGATGCAAGGGATTCCACAATACCCTTTATCTTCAACGCATAGTCATTCATAGACGTGCTCTTTTTCTCCATAGTATGAAGTTCATTCTTCAACTGTATCTTACGTGCCTTGGTATTTGTTTCATAAAGCTTTACCAAGGTGTCCCACGCCTCCTTGGGGGACTTGGCATCCTGAATGTGCCCAATCATGGTGTCCTGTATACTAATGGAAAGCCAATACATTACTTTCCTGGCTCCTTGGTTCCAGTCTTTAAACTCTTTCACATCTGCAGAGCAGTCGGATTTATATCTGGTATCTCCGGTGCCTCTTCATGCTCACCTTCTATGTAGTCCCAATAGCCTTTTCCCATCAGGAAATTCGTCAACCTGAACCTCCAAGCATGGAAGTTATTCTTATCCAGCTTCTCAGCCACAATCTGTGTTATGCCATCATTAGACATCTTGCCAAACACACAATTTTACGAGAAATTGCACTCTGGTTTACCTGCACAAACTGCTGTATTTTCTGCACAGCGGTACTGTAGTACTCTCAAATGTCACAACCAGTGACTTCAATTGCATACATACACCCAATGGCAACTGTAGACCTCTTTGCAGCACCCACAGTGTCTGCACAGTCAATCTGTCTTCCTGCAGTTCTTAAAACAGAGTTCTGCAGAGAATCGATGACTTACCCGCAGTGCTCGAAATCGCTTGCTTTCTGAAAAACGGAGGTCCAGACGCGCCCGAAACGCATTTACGGCCCGAAAAAACGTAGTCCGATAGGGCTGTGTAGTTGCCCTATAGATTTACCCCCGCGAAGAAAGCTCCTCAATCAGAGACCGTTTGCCGGTGCCTCCTGTAGAGCTCCCGACAAGGGTGTAGTCACCAACACAATAGGGAAGAGTAGTTGAAGCTCTTACCCTCGTACCGCTTCCGGTGGTTCTCTTGCTTGCAGCTCAGCCCTTAGCACGAACCAGGCTCTGATACCATGAAAAGATGCAGGGGGGAAGAGAGCTTGAGCTCTTGCAAGCACACACACACACTCACAAAACCCTAATAGAGAACACACAAGGTGAGAGGCTGAAAATCTTCTTCTTCTCTACTCAACACTCAACACACCATATACAAGATAATATGAGAGTACTCATAATATGAAAGGTACTCAAGTAATACATACACGGGTTCTCTATAGTGTGAACTCGACTAAATGAGCTGGCGCTATAACTATGCCAGTCTCTAGAATGGCTGTCACACAGCCTGTCATCCCACTGGCCAAATATCACCCAAGATCTCACAAACCATGCCAGTGGTGTAAGTGTGGGGCCTATCCCCCAGGCGGGTCATCAGTGGCCACCGCCGCCTCACTAGACGAGCTCGATATCTCAACACACCAAAGGCAAGCAGCTCGATCCAATACAACAATATCACAGTTTCCACCAATTGAAAGATATTTTACCTCAACTAGACGAGCTCGATATCTCAACACGCCAAAGGCAAGCAGCTCGATCCAATACAACAATACCACAGTTTCCACCAATTGAAAGATATTTTCTAGGGTGTTGTGTAGAACACTTTCCAAAGGATTGTTTGTTGAAACCACATGAGGAAGGCACCTCTCAACCAAAGGTCTCACTCAACTTTGTAGAGGCAGTTCCATCGCCACCTTCATTAGAGAATGAGGATGTCGTGCCACTTAGCGTCATGACTAGATCACAGACATGAAATGCAGAAATGCAGAGTGATGAGACACCTCGAACTAGGAATGCAAAGGCAAATCTAGTGGACAAGACCCTACATTCCAAAAGAAAAAGGACCACTTAGAGGAAAAAGAACCGCAACAAGCAAACTAAGAGTGCATCCACTAGTTCTCAAGAAGTCTCTAAACAAAACATGAAGGATCAAGCTTTTACATCCCAAGAAGTGCATGAGGAGCATCAACCTCAACCTGGGCCTAGTGCTAAACAAGATGAGGCTAGTATAACAGAGGATACTTCAGGGGGTTCTGTTTTTGTGGATAAGGTGAACGAGACTCTAGATGCCATCATTGATGCTCATAGAAGTCGCATTGTAGCTTTATCTGAGCTACCCAAAAAGCTTCAAGAATACCCAAACCCTCGTGAGGGAGGAGAAGATCAATCTAGCTGTACATCAGCAACTCATTAGGGAAGCTCAATCAATACTTGAGGGCCCACCTCCACCTATCCCTCGGGGCCCCACCTCTCTTAAGCCAACATTAGAAACCATACCAGAAGTGTCATCAAGTTGGGAAATGAAAAGTGAGCTGATCTCACAAGCTCATAGCGAGAAGTCTGCACCAATTGACACCCCATTGAAAGAAGGCATTCTGCCACCGCCTAGTCTTGCCTCCCATGCAATGATGAAGTTATTGATGCTAACGAGGACATGGCAAATGAGATGTGGGCAGCAGTTCATGAGAAAGTTAATGAGAATATGTCCTCTATTATTTCACCTCCATTCTTTGAAAAAGTGGATTTTACCAGGGGCACAGAAAACAACTTTAGACGCCCAAGCATCCACCAGGAGGAAGTTCAAACAATTGTTTCTCCTAGAAGTAAGCATACAATGAAAACCTTACCATCTTATTTGGGAGAATATGAGAACTATTCTCAAACCTTGAGGATACCCTCCATGCATAAAAGGTTGACAAAGGAGATGGATATGCGTATCGTGCAAGCTATTTTGTCAGCACCAGCAGTGAAAAGAACCGCAACAAGCAAACTAAGAGTGCATCCACTAGTTCTCAAGAAGTCTCTAAACAAAACATGAAGGATCAAGCTTTTACATCCCAAGAAGTGCATGAGGAGCATCAACCTCAACCTGGGCCTAGTGCTAAACAAGATGAGGCCTCGGGGGGGTCACTATATGTAAATCCTCTATATCACGTGCGTTCAAGGCCTATTTAAAAAGTCCCTTATCTGTGAATTTTTTAGTGAATATAATGTATCCTTTCCTATTCAAATCTGTAATTTTTTTTTAAAATACAATAAATAAATCCCCTCTGTAAATATATTTCTGTAAGTTTTAAATATTTAAAATGTCCTTCTGTTGAACCCACGTGATACTTACATATTTATACGAGTGACCCCCCCGAGGATGAGGCTAGTATAACCGAGGATACTTCAGGGGGTTCTGTTTTTGTGGATAAGGTGAACGAGACTCTAGATGCCATCATTGATGCTCATAGAAGTCGCATTGCAGCTTTATCTGAGCTACCCAAAAAGCTTCAAGAATACCCAAACCCTCGTGAGGGAGGAGAAGATCAATCTAGCTGTACATCAGCAACTCATTAGGGAAGCTCAATCAATACTTGAGGGCCCACCTCCACCTATCCCTCGGGGCCCCACCTCTCTTAAGCCAACATTAGAAACCATACCAGAAGTGTCATCAAGTTGGGAAATGAAAAGTGAGCTGATCTCACAAGCTCATAGCGAGAAGTCTGCACCAATTGACACCCCATTGAAAGAAGGCATTCTGCCACCGCCTAGTCTTGCCTCCCATGCAATGATGAAGTTATTGATGCTAACGAGGACATGGCAAATGAGATGTGGGCAGCAGTTCATGAGAAAGTTAATGAGAATATGTCCTCTATTATTTCACCTCCATTCTTTGAAAAAGTGGATTTTACCAGGGGCACAGAAAACAACTTTAGACGCCCAAGCATCCACCAGGAGGAAGTTCAAACAATTGTTTCTCCTAGAAGTAAGCATACAATGAAAACCTTACCATCTTATTTGGGAGAATATGAGAACTATTCTCAAACCTTGAGGATACCCTCCATGCATAAAAGGTTGACAAAGGAGATGGATATGGGTATCGTGCAAGCTATTTTGTCAGCACCAGCAGTGGCTTGTACCTTATCTTTGCTGGATTTGATAAAGCTTCGACCAGAGTTGTGGAATGATATTGCCACATGTTTTTCAGAGTGGGTATTGCTACAAAAGGGTCACCATCAATGTACTATACACCCTGAGACAAAGCATGTTATGCCAGTTTCTATCAACAAAGTAGGAAAATTTTGTGAGGACGATCAGGGGAATGCTACCCTCCCATTAGAAGTGCGAAAAGTAGCTTCAACTGCAATACTTGATAGTGGTGCAGGAGTGGGCATTGTGACAAGGTCCATTTGGGAAAAGTGGGACAAACCAACTATTAGGAGTACCAGGATGCACTTGCAGCTAGCGGATAGAAGCTTAGAACATCCCATTGGGCTGCTAGAGAACATATTGGTCACCACATGTGGGATTGAATATGAGCACACATTTGCAGTAGTGGATTTTGGAAAGCATCCAAACTATGAAGTGATATTGGGTAGACCATTCATGCGACAATTTCAAATGATTCAAGATTGGGGATACAATTATTTGTACCTTCGACATGATTCTGTCATCTCACAAGGGTCAACCTAAAGGATCACTCATATCGTGATGTAACGCAGTCTCCAATAGATGAGTTTGATTCTGCTTCATCTGAGGGATCAAGAGTTACATTGTCAGATGGGCGAGAAGATCTGTGGATGTGTGGAGCCTCATGTAAGTATTTTAACACTGAAAGACTTAAGGGTAATCGAAGTGTATCGAAGTGTATCAGATGAGGCATACATTCCACAGCCCTTCCCTGAGCACTTAATTGATCCCCTAGAATGGAGTCATGTCCATGCAACATTATCGACATGTGCTTTACCTAAGCCAATTCAATTTTGTGACTCAGATGGATATGACATTATTCCTATACGAATAGTACAACCACATGACCTTCTAGATGATTTGTACTATGGGGATGCATCCACAGCACTGCATGTAGAGAAAGTCTTAGTGGAGGATTTAACACTCGAATCTGCTAATGATGCTCATAAGGAAGATGGATGGGACTTTGATTTTGATGATGATGTGATAATCCCTGAGGAAGAGTTAGGAAAGGCACGCCTACTCTTGAGAGGAAGGGAGGTTCTAATAGAGATCCCTCGAAAGCCGACCCAAACGTAAATGCTGTAAGAGCCATAAGAGAATCCGTAAACAAGATGAGAGGGAACGACGTGAGAGAATACAGAAAGAAAACGAGGAGTTTAAGAATGAACACTCTCCACCATCTCACTTCTCAGGAAAGAATGGATATCTATACTATGTCCAAGCACAAGATAGTATCAAAGACCAAGTAAAACGATCAGATGGATTCCAACCAGGAGAAAAGCTAAAAATTGTTAGCAAAAATTGCTAAAAAACAAAGAGACCAAAACAAAAACTCAAGTATCAAACCGATTCAAAAGAGAGTGTAGGAAGTGCAAAGATAAAGGTCAATGAACGAAAAACTCTGATGCAAGATTGCAAAAGAGAGCTCAAAACTGCATGGTCTTCAATTATGGTCTTCAATTAGTGATGACTTAAGTGGACAAGAACAAGGTCTCAATGTTCCCCCCAACTTCACACAGTACACTCTTCAAGATCGGAAGATTGTCCTTCAACAGCCATGCAACAAAAGCCAAGCATGCCAGGGGTCTCATATGATGGTCCAGAAGATGCAAAAAAAAATGATATCGCTAGGCCAGGAGAAGAGCCTCGCTATGTGTGGATTGCCACAGACTTGTCCTTAGATGAGGAGAAGTTATTAATTCAAACAATAAAGGAGTATCACGATGTTTTTGCTTGGAGTTATAAAGACCTCAAAGGAGTTGATCCAAGCATATGTCAGCATACAATTCCATTGCAAGAGGATACAAAGCCTTCCAAGCAACGTCCTTATACTTACAACAATGATAATTTTGCACGAAAGATAAAAGAAGAAATAGACAAGCTCTTAGAGGCAAAATTTATCTGTGAGATTGAACACACTGAATGGGTCTCCCCTATTGTAGTGGTGCCCAAGAAAAATGAAAAACTTTGAGTATGTGTAAACCTCAAGAAGGTAAATGCAGCTACTGTACGTGATCACTACCCACTTCCAATCACGGATCATGTTTTGGAACGTGTTGCAGGGAAAAAGGCATATAGTTTCTTGGATGGATTCTCCGCGGTTACAATCAAGTGTCAATTGATCCAAAGGATCAACACAAGATAGCCTTTGCTACTGAAGATGGCATCTTTGCCTATCGTGTTATGCCATTTGGTCTAACAAATGCACCTGCAATCTTTCAGCGGTTAATGAGTCATGTATTCAAGGAGTACCTTAGGCTATTTCTTGAGATCTTCATGGATGATTTATGTGTTCACTCACAAGAGCGTGATGATCATATAGAACACCTCAGACTTGTGTTTCAAAAGTGTCAAGTTTATCGTATATGCTTCAATCCTGACAAGTGAAAATTCATGGTAAGACAAGGGAAGATTTTGGGCCATATTGTTTCTCGTAATGGTATTTCAACAGATATGGATAAAATTGATCTCATTGTCTCATTACCTTGGCCTATCATTCCTAAAGGGGTACAAATATTCATGGGACATTGTGGCTATTATCGTCGATTCATCTACATGTACGCTGTCCTAGCCAGACCATTATATGCTCTTCTTGTAAAGTTTAATTGGACTGACGAGTGTGAGGAATCCTTTGAAAAGTTGAAGCAAGCATTAGTGTCTGCACCCATCTTACGGGCACCAGATTGGAACAAAATCTTTCATGTCCATATTGATGCTTCAAACTTTGTAATTGGATGTATTCAACAGAAAGAGAAGGTTTGTCCATGATATATGCAGTGAAAAAGTTTCGCCATTACCTTTTGGCAAACAAATTTATATTTTTTGTGGACCATCAAGCACTGCTATATTTGGTGAATAAGCCTTGTGCAACTGGAAGGATTGTGAGGTGGTTTGTCATCCTTCTTGAGTTTGATTTTGAAGTGGCAGTCTGAAAAGAAACAACTCATCTTAGGGCAGATCATTTGTCTCGAATCACCTCTGGAGAAGCTCCTGTGGGTGTGGATGATGATATGTTAGATTCAACACTTTTCATTGTAGAGACAGCTTCTAAATGGTCTAAACCCATCTTAGAAATTTTGACAAGTGGGCAGATACAACTAGCGGGTCCTAATGTGCACCTATGGTGACCATTCAAGTTAATCTCAGGGAGATTATATCGTCAGGGTAATGATGGAGTGTTGCGGCTTATACCTAACCCTGACTAATATGAGGAGATCCTGGAATGGGCACATGAGGGTATTGGTGGAATCCATGCATCAGCTACTACTTGTGTGTGACGTATAACTCAGGATGGGCAATGGTGGCCTACCATGCATGTCGATGCTAAAAAATTTGTTCGTAACTGTGCTTCATGTCAAATTCAACAACCAATTCATAATGTCACATTATTCCAAATTTCAACTACACCAAGTTAGAGTAAGTATATTGTGGACTATCTTCAGCATGATCATACTGATAGAACAATTCCTAAATATCGAAAGCGTGCCATTGAAGTTGAAGTGGCCAACTATATGCTGATAGAGGGCCAACTCTACAAGAGAAGCAAGGATGGCAACTTGTGCATGTGTGTATGTGAAGCTGACTACTTGAAAATCTTGACTCATGCACATGCAGGTGTTGGGGGTGGACACTTTTTGGGCAATACCATAGCTAAGTTGATTAGGTGGTCTGGGCTTTGGTGGCCAACCTTACAAATGGATGCCGAAGAATATGTAAAATGTTGTGACGATTGTCAAAGGACCAAACCTCCCATCACAAAGGACAATATGCCATTGTGGCCTATGTTAAGCACACGTGCTTTTGCAGGGGTATTGATTTTGTCGGTCCCATTAAACCTCCAGCTCGTCACACGCATGCCGAATATATTATAGTCGCAAATTGACTATTTGATCAAATGGGTAGAGGCAAAGGCTACAATAAAAAATGATGCCAGAACCACAGCCAAGTTCTTGTATGAGTACGTGTTTACACGCTATGGCTTACCTATTGAAATCGTTAGTGATCAAGGTGTGCACTTTGTGAATGAGGTCATAGAGTTTTTACTTCAAGAATTTATGGTAATTCACAAGCGTTCTGCACCCTATCATCCCTAGACCAATGGTCAAGCTGAGAGTACTAACAAGATTCTCTGCACAGCACTCACAAAGATTGTTGAGGGACATAGGACTGATTGGGAGCAAAAGTTGCACTCAGTTCTTTGGGCATATAGAACAGCCTATAAAACATCTGTGGGCACAACCCCATTTGAGCTTGCTTTTGGGCTAGATGCAATTCTTCCCATTGAATTTCTTGTACCTACTCTACGAGTTGCTAAACAATTGGATTGGACTGGTCATGAGCTTTCTCAACGCATTGATGAATTGGAAAATGGTAATGGGGATGTATGCAGAGAAGAGGAGACAAAAGCAATGGTATGATCGAAATGTAACAACTGGATTGGACTGGTCATGAGCTTTCTCAACGCATTGATGAATTGGAAAATGGTAATGGGGATGTATGCAGAGAAGAGGAGACAAAAGCAATGGTATGATCGAAATGTAACAACTGGCCGATTCAAAAAAGGGGACCTTGTGCTCTTGTACACACTTAATAAGCATAAGTGAAAGCTCAAGAAACGTGGCCTAGGACCGTTTGTGATTAATGAGCTTACTCCTAGTGGTGAAGTACGTTTAGAGACACTAGAAGGTGAGCAAATGCCTAGCTTCATTAATGGAAGTCGTCTCAAGAAATACAATGATCCATTAACTGAAGCCATGCTTCAACAAATGCATGCTGCCCACACACGGAAAGAAGCACATGACCTACTTAAACGTTAGGCTCAAGAAGAAGCTAAAGCTAGAGTTGTAAAAGCCAAGGAGCGTCGCAGCTCTCCCTCAAGGGATAAGCCTTCATGCACTAATCGGGTCGAGTCCTTAGATTGACATTGTGTTTCTTAACACATTTGTTGATCGGTAGTACTCTATGAGCACTATATTGCACGATAGAGAGAACCGCTCTACACATAGCTACTGGAGATGAGGGTTGAAACCCATACATAAGCATGAAAGGACTAAAGCCTATAGAGAAATGCTTCGCATGGTTGTAGACAAATTCTAAAATTGGTAAGTAATTTTCCCAATTCGTTTGTCGTTTACTCACATATGCCCTTAGCATATCCTTGAGTACTTGGTTGACCCTTTTTGCATGACCATCACTCTGAGGGTGGTCCAGCAGTGTTCATACTGAGAATTGTGTCCAACCCTTTGAACACTGCTCACCAGAAGTGACTATTAAACTTTTGGTCTCTTTCACTAACTATATTGGCTCTAGCAGCCCATAAAGTTGATAAATATTCTTAATGAAAAGCCAAGCTAACTCTTGCATTTTCACTGTGGTTTTAGTTAGAATAGACCAAGACATCTTGGTCAACCTGTCCACTATAACCCAAATGGCATCATGACCTCTACTAGTTGTAGGTAGACCTACAATAAAATCCAAAGAGATGCTTTCCCACTTACCATCAGGGATCTCTAATGGTTGTAATAGCATGCCTATCTTAAGACACTTAGCCTTATTGACCTGGCATTTTTGACAATGCAAAATATATTCTTGGACGTCCCTATATGAAGTCCAGGCCAATAGAATTGCCTTCTCACTAAGGCATAGGTCTTCCTAATTCCAGGATGACCTGCACTTGGACTATCATAACACTCATAAAGTATTTGGCGCCTAGTGTTGGAGTCAGAGGGAACACACACTCTTCCTTTGTGTAACAAGTACCCATTATCGATGGAAAAATGCTTCCAATGATTAAGCTCGTCGTCGCTAGAAAGAGAAGAGCTGGGTGTGGAACTTTCATCTACTACTGCGGAGTGGGAGGGATCCCTACGTGTACAGCAACTTTCCACACTCGTGCATATGACTGATCATGTTCGCACTTGCCAGAGAGAGAGAGAGAGAGAGAGAGAGAGAGAGAGAGAGAGAATATTACAATACATTATATATATATATAATTATAATTATTTTAAAAAATAACATATCTATCATAATAAAACATACACACACATACACAAACACATTATATAATACATACATACATATATATATATATATATATATATGTATATACATACATATATATATATACATACATATATATATATATATATATATATATATGTATGTATGTATATATATACACACACACACACATATATGTGTGTGTGTGTGTGTGTGTGTGTGTGTGTGTGTGTATACATATAAATATATATATATATGTATATATATACATATAAATATAAATATATATATATATATATATTTATATGTATATATATACATATAAATATATATATATATATTTATATTTATATGTATATATATATACATATAAATATATAAATATATATATATATTTATATGTATATATATACATATAAATATATATATATATATATACATATAAATATATATATATATACATATAAATATATATAAATATATATATATATATATATATTTATATGTATATATATATATATATACATATATATATATGTGTGTGTGTGTGTGTGTGTGTGTGTGTGTGTCTGTATATTGTTAGTTATAAACACTATTTGCAGACAAAATAGACAATATTTCCTGAAATAAAAAACATTTGGCATCTTTCAAAGATTCCATAAAAAAAGTTTAGTTTTTTTTACCTCTTTCTAAAAAGTGGTTTACGCATGCGTACAACATTACCAAAAACAATAATATTTTGGGCACTTTACATATTTCTTACAAAAAATGACATGAAAAAAAAGACTTTGTTTTGCTTAATTTTTGAGATTTTAATTGAAAATATAACAATAAGTTTTCAAAAAACATGCCAAAATAGAGACAATGTTTATTATTTTCATCTTCAATCCATTAAAAAAATGATACAACTCTAAAAAGAAGCTATTTTCTAAACATATAGCTTATGGCATAGTTATGGTTCCTCATAATCATTGCTACACCATCACTAGTTGATGTGCCATTCCCTGAGAAGGTAGACGAGGCATCCTCTCCTTCACTATCCACAAATACATTTTTTCTCTTCTATGTGTATACAATTTCTTAATTGATAATATATGCTTTTTTAAAAAGAGTTCGTTACGTACAGATGAAATTAAAAATATTATGAATAACCTATTTTAAAGTTATCTAATTTTCAAAAATAATTACACTCTCATTTTTAAAGAAGATGTGTCCTTGATGTGTCAAAAGGGGTTAAATGGTAATTTTAGTTATTAAATGAGTTTAGAAAGCATGAAAAAGCTCACTTGAAGAAACAAAAGTTTATACTTTCCAAAATACTTTTTGTAAAATATCAGGCAGGGACTTAGGTTCAAATTCTACTGGTTACTGCACATGGTAAGGATGTTTTAGCTACAACATTTGCGGCCAACTTAATGCTGAGTAAGAACTTCTCAGCTAAGAGTTTATGTTTTTCATCAACTTGATACAAAACATCAACTTTAATGAAAAATTGATATTTTGCATCAAGTTGATGTAAAACATCAACTTTATATGCAAAAGATCAACTTTTTGATGTTTTGTAGCAACGTTATGCAAAACATCAACTTCCCACAAAACTTGATGTTTTGCATCAACTTTGATACAAAACATCAAGTTTTGTGAAAAAGTTGATGTTTTGCATCAACTTGATGTAAAACATCAACTTTTTCATACAACTCGATGTTTTGTATCAAAGTTGATGCAAAACATCAACTCTACCACAAAACTTGATGTTTTGCATCAAGTTTCACATGCATGGAAGAAAGTTGGAGGATCGGAGGTCTATTTTCAAAAATGGCCTGTTTCAGCGATTCTGTCCACGCGGCGGCATGCTCAGATGACCTATTCCACAAATTTTGAGTACCAACATGACTATGTTTCGATGCGATGTGCAGACATCCAAGTGCAGGTCATCCTAGAATTAGGAAGACCTATGCCTTAGTGAGAAGGCAATTCTATTGGCCTGGACTACACAGGGACATCCAAGAATATGTTTTGCATTGTCAAAAATGCCACGTCCATAAAGCTGAGTATCTTAAGATAGGCAGGCTGTTACAACCATTAGAGATCCCTGATGGTAAGTGGAAAAGCATCTCTATGGATTTTATTGTAGGTCTACCTACAACTAGCAGAGGTCATGATGCCATTTGGGTTGTAGTGGACAGGTTGACCTAGATGTCTCAGTTTATTCCGACTAAAACCACAGTGAAAATGCCAGAGTTAGCTTGGCTTTTCATTAAGAATATCTATCGACTTTATGGGCTGCCAAAGCCAATATAGTCAGTGAAAGAGATCAAAATTTTAATAGTCACTTTTGGCGAGCAGTGTTTAAAAGGTTGGACACAATTCTCAGTATGAGCACTGTTGTGACCACCCTCAGAGTGATGGTCATACAGAAAGGGTCAAGCAAGTACTCGAGGATATGCTAAGGGCATATGTGAGTAAATGGCAAATGAATTGGGAAGATTACTTACCAATTTTAGAATTTGTCTACAATAGTGTGAAGCATGTCTCTATAGGCTTTAGTCCTTTCATGCTTATTTATGGGTTTCAACCTTGATCTCCAGTAGCTGTGGAGTTAGCTACTGAAAGAATTCCAAAGGTTAAAGATTTTCTACAAGATCATCATCATGATATGCAGAAAATTGCTAAGGAAAATGTTAAACAAGCCCAATTAGATCGCTACAAGCATTATGCAGATGAAGACCACAGAGTGGTCACTGCATTTGAAAAATGTGACCAAGTATTTCTCAAAGTTCCCCCCCGAGTGTAGAAACTTTGAAGATGGGAAAGGTGCCAAAGTTGTTGCCTAGGTATTGTGGGCCTTTCACAATACTTAAGTGTGTAGGTGAAGTTGCCTACAAGTTAGCTCTGCCAACATTCCAAGGTTCACCCAGTTTTTCATGTTAGTCGTCTACACGGAAACAACTAGGTGAAGACGCCAATGTGGTGGGTGGATAAAAGTGTTCTTGTAGATTTAATTGAGACTCCGGTAGTACCACACGAGCCAGAGCGCATCTTGGATTTTCAAGAGAAGTGAACTCATCACAAAATTAGACAGTAGTATCTAGTTAAGTGGAAGGATAGACCGGAACAAGGTTCAACTTGGCAGGATGTTAGTACTCTCATGACCTGATTTCCTACCTTAAAGTTTGTTTTCGAGGACGAAAACTCTTCGAAAAGGGGGGAGTAATGTCAGGACACCGGTAGCCGACGGTTTAGGAGAGTCTGGACATGTGTGGATGGCCAGGGCTATTTTAGCCGGCTAGGATTCCTATATCTGGCGGTTGGATGGAGAGTTGCCCTATTCTCTTCTAGAAGTTTTTATGGAGGTCTCATGGGGATCTCACACTCATGGTGATCTCACAATAACACTAATAGATGGCGATGCCGTTACTCTTCCACGAATTGGCACTTTGGATTATGATGGTTGTGATCTTCCACAAATCTTCTCCTCGTTTTCTCATCTAATTGATGTGGGCAGAGGCTGCAGAGGGCATTGAAGAAGGGGCATAAAGCATTTCTTTACTCGCCATGTGGCAGGCACTCCTACCTGCCATGTGGCAAGCCAAAAATATGATATGTAATAGATGGAGTAACATAAGTGCATAAACATATCTATTAGTATAGTAGAAATTATTCCATAAGTAGTTGTCTACAGCTTCTTTTGAAGAATAGAGCTATGGAGGGTGTGCGCACGATGAGAAACTTGGTGTTGTGTTTGTGTAGATGGATCATGGATGAGAGAGGTAGATATAGAAATACAGTACAAGAGAAATACCCTAAAAAGACAAGGTTTGGGTAAGTGTGGTTGTTCATTGATTTGATTGAAGTACAAAGACCCTTTTAGGGGCATTTGTAACATGGCAGTGCACGTGGCATGCTTTATTTTAAAGCACTTAGAGGTGCTTCACACACAGATAGGGTAACACACACTAGAGAGGATTCACACGTAGCACGTAGATAATCTTTCACAGCTCGTCATGAACATGATGGTACATTTCGTCAAGTTCCTGTTGGGGACCCAAAATTGCAAGGACCCGATTCTCTGCATTCCAAGATGGAGATTGAAACACGCGCAGTGAGGGGAAGCGTTGGGTGACAACTGCGCGGCTTGCATCGTTGAACTCTGACCCACGAAGGGTGTCTCTGGAATGTCGTGCACAGAGATTAATTAGCTCATGAAAGAAGAAGAAGAAGAAGAAGTGGCAGGGATCGAATGGCTAAAAGTAGCATACCTGACAATCTGCATGACGGGAGCTGTGAGGATGGGAACAGGTGAGTTGACGATGTCTAGGGAGTCAGTGACAACGGCACCGAGGCGGGGAGTGGAACCGAAGGGGTGGCCTTGTGTTGCAGGACTGCTGGATCCACCAGCCTGCTTGCAATTGTCACAGCGCGACACAACCTTGATGGAGAAGTCGTCCCTAGACTTGAGGTTCACCATTTGCACAGCGTACGTGTAGTTGGCTGTCTGGTGCCCCCGGCCCAGCTTCTCGTAGACGACATGCTCAGCGCAGCTTTGGAATGGCCGTCCTAACGGGGGGTTGGAGTCCCCATCCATGTCAGACGAGAGGCGCGACATAGCTCCGTCGAAGGCCGACACGTCTTGGCACAACTGGCGATTCACAGCCTCGGAGGCAAGGTGGCCGCGCAGCTTCGAGCTGACGCCCATGACGGTGGCAGAGTCTGTGACTCCGCAGCATAGCACGTCAAACACACCCTTCTCTCTCCTCCCAGGCTGTCTGTTAGACAGCGCTAGCAGCTCGCCCATGTGCAGAATGCACAAGAAGTGGATCATGGCATCCTGTATGCTCAGCCCTGAGATGCCCTTGAGCTTCTCCCACAGCTGACGAGCAACCTCCAGGTTGGCCGTGTCCTCATCGGACAGAACTCCATGCGAATGCACATGGCCCATATTCACTGCCTTACACAGATAATACTGACTTAATTACACAAATACAAGGGCACCGTTTTATAAACGAGCAGCCTGGAGAGCCCCAACGGTTTAATGTTACTACTATTCGTTTAATATGTCAATGTCTCTTTCAGAAAAGAAAAGTCCTTTCGAATCTCTTTACTTTTCTTGAGGGGCATTTTACGTTTATTTAAAATATCAATGTCTCTTTCCAAAAAGGAAAAGTGGGTGGACATTGTTAGCCCCCCGCTGCATGTCAAGCTTAATGCCAAGTGGGAGGTGTTCCTCGACAGACGCCAATGGACCTTCAAGTTCAAATGTCTGTGGTCCCCTCTAATCCAACCCAAAAAGGCATGCCTCTTGTGATTAATCTTGCACAGGGGGCTATGGACACAGGAGAGCTTGCAAAATAGGGAAAGGATCTGGCCTTTGCCCACGGTGCAAAAGGGAGGGGGAGTCCCTACTACACCTATTTCTCCAATGCAGATTTAATAACCCTATCCTATCAATCCTCAACAAACTCATTGAATGCATCCACCCGAGACCCCTCTCGTGGAAACAACTCCTTTTAGGGGATTCCATTGGATGCTCAACCCCCCTCTGGAACTGTATTAGAGCAGAGTTTTTATGGTTTATTTGGTGTGCCAGGAATGCCGTGTTATTTCAATCATCCCCTCCAGTACTAACAATGCTGCAACATGAACTGTTTCTACAGATGAAGAATGCAAACTCTGCAAGGAAGAAGGAGCTCCACAAAAGAAGAGACTTCCTCAAGAAAAGCAAACACGCTTGCAACAACATGGACATGCTGCACAAGATGGACAACATCCTCTATGTCAGGTGGGACGAAGAGTTGGAACATGACATCCATGATATCCGCGAGAAGGACAGAATACTCACTGAGCACCTGCTGGAAATCACCGATATTTACAATAAGGTGGATGACGATGAGAATGCTGTACACCCCAACAGGCCCCCGAGAGCTTGCAACTGTTCTGTATACCCATGTGTGCATGCCCTTGTAATCATGTAACCCCTAGATCAGTATTGTTCTTTTTGAAAGGGCACAGCCCGTATCTGCTATGTAATCGTCAGTCCCTTTTCTTTTTCTAATACAAAATCCCTGCTTAAAAAAAAAAAGTGGGTGCAGAATATAAAAATCATATACAAGTCACGTCACTCTTAGAATAGTTTAAGATTTGGCCTCATTTAAGATTTGGCCTCATCTCATGTGCTTGAACACCTCAAGATTTTATAAAAAGTGGTCTCTCATAGAAATACCTCGAATTTATTTATCTTGATTTGGATGAAAGTCAACATGCGTGCTTCTATAAAAAGTGGTCTCCCATAGAAATACCTCAAAAATACTCATCTTGATTTTGATGAAAGCCTATTTTCGTGCAACAAGTGGGTGAGGTTCACCTTTTGGGGTGAACTTTAAGAGGAGGCATGCGAGGGGCGGGGAGAAGGGGTTAAGTATAAGAGGAGATAGGGGTGGGTGGGTGTGGGTTAGGGTTTCCGACACATGCACATGCACATAGGAGATGGGTTCGACCCATTCTTAAAAGGGAAAATGTATGAATACAATTATTTTTCCATTTTCATCACATCATGTTATATAAACACAATTGTTATATAAACTAAACATCATGTTATTTTCATCACATCATGTTATTTTCATCACATCATGTTATATAAACATAAATGTTTTTCCCTTTTCATCTCTTTACTTTTTTTGAGGCGCATTTTACGTTTATTTAAAATATCAATGTCTCTTTCCAAAAAGGAAAAGTGGGTGCAGAATATAAAAATCATATACAAGTCACGTCACGCTTAGAATAGTTTAAGATTTGGTCTCATCTCATGTGCGTGAACA